>NC_056734.1:551820827-551830827 GCF_019279795.1 Protopterus annectens | reverse complement strand
ATGGACTTAAAGGGGCATCAATATCATTGTTTAAATCATCACCACTCCCATCTGTCATATGCTGATAGTATCCAGAAGCAAACGTCGAGTGGTCTTTGTTCCATAATTTGGGACAGACAGTCTTATTATGGTAATCATAGTCATCTAGTTGCAACTTTTTATCCTTTCGACATTTTATTGGAAGCATTCTAGACTCAACTTGCTGAAATACCTTACTAGAAGTATGTTTGCGCTGGACAAAGTTCAAATCACCTGAAATCGAACCGACCAAATTAGAAAGTTTTTCTTTCAGTTTATGCATGTGCCCTTCACTTTCCTTGATCAAACGGGTAAGACCCAATCCAGTTCTATCAAACAGGTCATGAAGTTCCATATGAAAAGAAGAATTTTCCTCTACTCCTTCAGGGAACTTCACAAATGTAAACCCTTCAGCACATGCTGTTGCTTAACACTTTCACTTAAATAACACTTCCACTTAACTATCTAACTGCAATGATTTAAATTTTAACACTGAGTTGTTTCATTTGTTGGTTTATCGGTAAAAAACTTCCATCAGAAGATGCAATATAAACAGAAAACTAAAATTGCCCAGCCATTTTTGAACATTAGCTGCCTCAAAGAAATCAAACTGAGTAAATAGCTGCTAGTTACTCCCCAAAGCATGGTTACCCTTCAGGGTTAAGCTGCAAATCAATACTTTCATGTCCGGCTTTCTATGTTGGAAAAACAAATAATGATTTAAGTAAAAGCATTTATCAGCATCTTTACAGTATTAGCAAGAAAGATAATAAAAGAGCCCTTGTTAGACATGCCATCTCTTGCAGTAAATTTTACTATGTTTAAATTTTTTATTTATTCAGATAAATACTGTGGCGATTTGCAAAACCAGCTGTTGCATAGGGAAATGGTTTGCCAGCTGTAGTTAGATGCATCCAATTCGCCTGGTTTGAATGAGGCCATCGCTATTATCAGTGAGCTTAAGTATAGGACATATAAGTTGTAATTTTTTTTTTTTTTTTAAAGTGATTTATTTATATTTTGCAATGATGTTTATTTATGGAATGTTCATTATGTAACCTGTCTCGTTAGTGTGTCTGTATCTAATTTTTTAAGGAGGGCTTTTTCAACATTGTTGCCAACTGGCATTCTATGAGGGGGTGTGGCTCGATGAGGTTTTATATATTTTCTCATTTTGGTTTTAAGATTTTACAGTTCTGAGAACGTACGTGTCAAAACAGATGAAAGAGCTTAACCTGTTTTATAATAAAGTTTCTTTTGAGTCTGCTAAATGGTAGTTGGTTTTTGAAATTTTTTTCTTTTTTTGAAATAAAACCTGAGCGCTGTAGCACTCTGTGATGGATGTAAACTGTAGCAAGCAGTTTGGTACAGTTTAAAAAAAAAATTTAAATAAATCCTGAGAGATGTAGCATGTGACTTTACTAAAAAAAAAATGAGAGAGTAGTAATGATCCAAAGGCTGGAGACAGAAACAGGACTTCATTGGCTGGGGCAGGGGGTGGTTGTGCATCCAGCCACAGGGGGTGGTTGTGCATCCAGCCACCTTTTTTATTAATAGTCACTTAAAGAGCTAGAGTGATGGAGGGAGCTTGTTTACAGGAACCTAGCCATCTGGCATCTTGCAGAAGACTTTTTTGTGCTCTTCACTTGAAAGCTGAGGGGGTGGGGCACCAGTTGTTGGTACCAGCAGAGGGAACTGGTTGAGTCAACTATGCCTCTCTGTGCTCAGACATACCAGAATCTTTCACCATCCCCAGCTAGCAGACATCCTTCCAGTTTGACGTCAGGACATCAGTGGTATAAAACCAGTCAGCTGGTGCCATCTTCGTGATGGTCAGCAGTACCAGTCTCACATGTTACTCAGGTGAAGCACAACCTGCCCCACAGACCCTTTTGATAACCAACAGCCCTGATCTAAGGGAGCAGGGAATGTGGTGGGGCTGGGGACTACGAGGAAGATATCCACCCCAACCCCAAGGTAGAAGAGAAGAGGGGTAAGACGAAGGAAAAGGGTACTGCAACAATAATCTATTCAAACATCTACAATTATGGCAAGTTATCTACACAGCAGTATATGTTCACTGAAGTCAATGTTGCAGTACTGAGTTTAGAGAAGATTCCCAAAGCTCCTTTATAGAGGACGACGGATACAGTTCTGGGATGGAAGCAGCAAAGCTCTGTGGGATGGCACAGGTGAACCCAACTCTAGCTCTTGATATAGCACCAACACTATAATGTGTGGTGAAGGTTTATATGGGGAGACCAAATGGCTGCTTCTAGGATGGTCTATGTAGGGATCCCTTTCAAAAATGCTGTGGTGGGCTCCGAGTTTGCTAGGAATCTGTTTACCACACTGAATGTAACAAAAGTAAATACGGTTACTAATCCATTTTGAAATGGTCCATTTCCCCACTGGTCCTTCCCAGTTAATCTGCAAAAGCCACCAACAGGTAGTCAGATCTGTTAGGAAAGTTTGTCCTGAATTTAGTATAATCTTGGCTGCCAACGTACATCTAGAGAATAAAATTCTAACACTTGTGGATTAGGGAAGAAAAATGGGAGATGAATAGTTTGGATTAAGGAAACCTCAGACATAACCCTGAATAAAAAAGGATTAGTTCTCAAGGTAACATTTTCCTCATGATAGATTTAGAAGGGTTCTCTGTACTGCAGCACTTGAAAGCTTAGAGATATGCCTGGTGGAAGTGAGCCTAGCAACAAAGCCTTTTTCCATGTAGGCAAATTGAGGGTGCTGAGGTCACTGGCTCAACACTACTGTTTTGGTCTTTCAAGCACAATTCCAGTCCCAGGAGGGTGAAGATTAATGCCTGGGTGGACTAAGACAACAAACCTTTCAGGAAATGCCTCATGAAGGATAAGCATATGCTTGAGTGGACATCGATAAGCAGGCAGATATATGCATATTTAGTCTAGAATAAGCCAGGAGAGATATTACAGTACCTGCTGCAACATAGCTTGTGTAGGTAGAACACCATCATCCTTACACTTCACAGAAAAATCTTTTCCATTTAACTATATCAGACTTCCTACTGCTTTGTTTAATAGCTTCTTTCAGCATAGATAGGACATCCTCTGCAAATGATTGTTTGGACAAAATTAAATCATCCATGCTGTCAGTTTCAATATTTTCATGTGGGAATGAATGACATAACCCTTGTTCTAAGTTAGGGGGTCCATGAAGAGGGGGGAGCGGTCATGACATTCTCTCCACTGTGCTTAAAAGGGAGAACCAGTGCTGGGGCCAGTATGGAGCCAACAGCATCATCTTTGGTCCGTCTGCCTTCACCTTTTTAAATACTCTGGAGAAAAGGGGTGTTGGGGAAATGCACAGAGAAGAGGCCTGTCCAGTTGAAGGAAAAGGAATCAGTTCTCCATACCACTTTCTAGGGAAACCATCCCGTCTCAACATCCATTTGCCAGGGTCTACAGCTGATCTGCTCAGACTGTCTGCTAGCAGGTTTGTTTGACCCAGAATGCAAAATGCTACAGGAGTGAGTATTAATCTTTGGGCTAATAGCCACAGCTTTAGTGCAAGTCTGCATAGGTGGTAGGACAGAGTTCCTCCCTGTTTATGTACCACATCATTGTGGTGTTGTCTTAATATCATTATTCGTCTTGGGACTAACCTTTCTTAGACTGCTCTTAAAGCCAGAATAACTGCAATAAACTGTCTTGCATTGCTGTGTTGTACAAATGTTATTCCTAAGTAAGACGGACCAAAATGGTCTCAGATGTGCTCACCAAGTCAGGTTCAAGTCGTCTCTGAGTTGAAAGGGGGCTTCTGGGTTCGCTCGAGACGCACACAACTTTTTTTTTTTTTTTAGGGAATTGCTGTAGTTTTCTCACATGGAATTTTACACACGGAACCACCAGCATGCATTAAGACATGCATCTTGGGGCCCTTGAAAATTCCCTTGCAGTAACTCTATTTACCGAGTGACTTTCATGAGGTACTGCTAGAGGAACAAGACAATGTCCTCAGGTAGGGCAGCTACCTGTTGAACTGAATACAGATCTGCCCCCAGGAATGTAGCTCTGGTGCTGCATGTGAGTTGTGACCTAGATTTTAAGGGTGAGTCCTATCTTCTGAAAGCAAATCAGCAGTGATTTGCAAGGCTGTGAAGAAGTTCAGCTGGTGAAGCACCTTTAATTCTGCAAAAAGGCAATGACCGATGTTCGACATTAGGTAAATACTCTGGATGCAGAATATAATCCAAATCGTAAGGCACAAAAATCAGTATAATCTCTTTACCTGGAAGCGTAGGAATCTCCAGTGCTCCTGCAAAATAAGAACATAAAGCCAGGCAAGTTTTAAATGCAACGTCACCATCCAAGTCCCTGGGAAAATAACGTGTAAGAGATTTTAGAGTTAACATTCTGAATTTTGATACTACCAGGAATTTGAGTCTTGACAGATCTTAAATGGGTCTTCAGATTCCTTACTTTCTGGGAACTAGGAAAATGTCATCTCTTCTGGAAATGGATTGAGCCTTTACTTAACAGGTACTGAAACAGTGAAATTTCTTGTCTTGTTTGTTTTGGAGTTGTGAGAATGCCTAGAAAGGGGGAGATATTCCAAAACTGAAGGCAGTAGCCCTTGCTTATAATCTGCATTACCTAATTTGTCTCGTGTGATCTGGCTACTGAGAAGCCAGAGACAGTTTAGATGCTATCTCAGTTTTGGTAGGGCAGTCAGGGGTGGCAGCAAGAGATTGGAGGCTTGTGAAACTAGGTCCAGGGCATATTTTATTATGTGTGTTTGGTAACTGATAGTTTGGAAGGCCAGGGTGGAGAAGGTGTACACTTTTTTTCCCAGTCTTGTCCATGCTTTTGCTATCCTTATCAGTGGGCAGAAGAGATGCTAAAGGAATTAGCCTGGGTTGCTTGTCAGGGGAGATAGCAATTACTACAGGGTCTGCCAGGGGAGGCTTAACTAAGAATATTTGGTTATCAGGCACTTTGTAGAACCTGTCCTATCTCTTAGGAGCAGGTGGTTTTGAGTCTGGCTTCTTGGATGCAGAGGTGAAGGCGTCCAGATAGGCAGGTAAGCTAGGTGGGATGGCTGACTGGGAGGGTGATTCCACTTGAAGTTGTTCAAAGTACCTCCTCTGGATGTCAGTCATCTAGGTAGTGTCCCATTTACAGTATTCTTTCATCTTAGTAATTGTTTCCCCAAAGGTGATATGCTCTGGTGGGGAGTCCCCTTCAATGAATTCCTCATCTGGTGAATAGTATCACAGAGGGGAGGCAATTTATGAGGCATAAGAAAAAGGACTCATCAGAAGATGAGTAGTAAGGTTCTAAATCATCCTCTCCTTCATGGGTAGTAGGCAAGGGGAAAGAAGTGGCTGAGGCAGGCCTAGGACTAAGTGCTGGAATAGTGGAGGGGGAAGAAGTCGTGGGCCTAAAAGCCATAAAAGTCTGCATTAAGGAGTTAGTAAATGATTGCCAGTCAGGGACTCCTTCAGGGATAAGAGTCAGGTGTTTGTTTTTTTTTTGTTTTCGTTTAGAAGGCGTAGGTCTAGGGTAAGGCCTGAGTTCTGTGGCCTGGGCTTCAGGTAATGGCATCCCGGTCGGTCGCCCTGCTCTCCCCTCAACATCAGTAGGGACCGACATCTGTGCTGACTCTGAGGACATGCAGGCAGTTACTTCTGAAGCGGCTTCCTCGGTCGGAGCCGAAGTAGACGGTTCAATCAGATGTCCCTCAACCCCCTAGATCGGAAGCTGGCAGGGCATCAGATAGTGGAGATGCAACGGAGGTAGGCCTGGAAACTTTGGTCTTTTTCCATGGTGGTTGAGTCGGAACGGCCAATTCGGGATCCCTCCTGAGCTCAAGCTTTCTGAGTCATTGCTTCTATAAATATAAGTTGAGGGTGGCCAGATGGCTACGAAGGGACTTCGGAACAAATGACTGGCAAATGGAACAAGCAATATGGCCGTTTCCTTCCCTAGACAAAAGATGCAATGGTTGCGCTTATCTTTATGCGGTATCTGATACCCGCAACTGCATTTGCCCTTCTTAGCTGACATCAGCTAACGATAAAGTACAGTTGTATACACTTACCATACATGTAGATGTTAGAGTGTATTCACTGTTGCAGTCATCACACTTGGGTTATCTGCCTGCAGGTAGCACTCAGTCGGCCCGAATACCAGAGACTTATTATTTCTGCTTCGGAAGCTGTCACTCTAGGACAGACGTCAGGGGTATAAAAACAGACAGCAGACGCCAATGCATCAGTTTATCTGGCTACAAATGTCAGGAGCACCCGAAATAGGGAGCTAAGTTATGGTGGGGAGAACACCACCAGTAAAAAGTAAATACCAATACCAATACCCCAGAAGGGGTGAGTAATAGCCAGAGAGAGGAGAGAGAGAGAAAAAAACAGGGGGCTGGAGGGAAACCAGGACTGCATCAGTAAATACACTCGAACATCTACACTTATGGTAAGTGTCCACAACTGTACTATGTTCTTCGTGTTTCACTGTTGCAGTCATCACACTTGGGTGGATTCCCACAGCTGAAGAAGGGTGGAGGCAGTCAAGAAGAGTTAGGGCTGGCTAGTATGCCTTTCAGGATGCTGTAGCAAAACCTGCACTGGCTTTGGAGAAGATAGGCAGGTGGTAATACTTGGTGAAGTTGTGTAGAGAACTCGAGGTAGCAGCATCCAGGACGTCCCTAGTAGGGACTCCCCTGAGAAATGCTATAGAGGCAGATGCTGCCCTAGTGTAATGTGTTCTGATCCCCTGAGGAGTTGATTTCCCATGGTGCTTGTAGCAGAAATGGATGCAGTGCGCTATCCATTTCAAAATAGTTTGTTTTGAAATGGCCTTGCCCTCTGCCCCTGTTGCAAAGCTGACTAGGTCAGATTTTCTGAAGGGCTTAGTCCTACCAAGGTAGAATCTGAGCTGACTGTGCACGCCCAAGGAGTGCAGTATCCTTTCCCCTTTATTGTGAGGATTAGGGAAGAAGGTTGGCAAATGGATGGATTGGCTGAGAGCCACACTGGACACCACTTTTGGCATAAAGAAAGGATTAGGCCTGAGGGGAATCCTGTCAGCATGGAAAGTAATAAAAGGGTTCCACAGCCATCAGTGCTTGTAGCTCAGACAGACTTCTAGCTGATGTGATGGCTAGAAGCAATGCTGTTTTCCAATAGAGGAATTTTAACTCTGCTGATGCAGCAGGTTCAAATGGGAGAAGCGTGAGCTTTTCCAGTACAAAGTTAAGGTCCCAAACAGGGGTGGGTGCTCTCCTTGGTGGTCTTAAGTTGTTTGCCGCTCTCAGGAACTGTTTGATAAGACGGTGTGAGAAGACAGGTGGCTCCATTTTGCAATGAGCAGAAATGGCTGAGACATGCATCTTAATGGAGGAGGAGGACAGGCCTTGGTGGAGTAGATCTTCTAAGTAATCCAGGATTAGAGGCAGGGAGGGCAGTGTTGTGGCCTCTCTTTTAGATCTTTAGATTGAATCCATGAGCAGAACCTTTTCCACTTAGCATAGGATTTTCTTGTACTGGGTCTTCTGGCTTCAAGAATGACATCCATCACCTGCTTGCTTAGGGTTGCTGAGGGAGAATTCATGGAATAAGACTGGCTGCAAGATTTAGGTTTTGCAGTTGTGGATGCAAAATCTGTCCCTTCTTCTGAGAGAGCAAGGTTGGGTTCTGGTGTAGGTGCCAGGGTGGCACCGGTGTCAGGCAGCGCAGGAGTGGCTACCAGTGCTGGCGTGGCCAGTCCGGTGAAATCAGAATTGTCCTTGGTCTGTCTTGTTTTATCTTGAGTAATACTCTTGAGAGAAGGGGCACAGGGGGAATGGTGTAGATTGAGAGATTTACCCACTGAAAAGATAAAGCATCCACTTTCCAGGCCCTGCTGCGAGGATTCCTGGTGCAGACTTTGCTGCGCTGGTGGTTGTAGGGGGAGGCAAAGAGATCCACCTCTGGGGTTCCCCATTTCTGAATCAGAAGGTGAAGGTGCTGGGCTCCAATTGCCACTCATGTGGGTCTAGGAGATTTCTGCTTAAGTCGTCTGCCAGTGAGTTTTGTTTGCCTGGCAGGAAGTGAGCTCGCAAGAAGGACGTGAATGTCCAATGCTGTGCTCCACAGGGCCATGGCTAACCTGCAGAGTGGGTAGGAATGCGTTCCCCCCCATGCTTGTTGATGTACCACATAACTGCGGTGTCATCTGTTTTTATTAGAAGTTGTCCTGGAAAGAGTAGGGATCTAAAAGCTGTCAGTGAATTCTGCAGAGCAAGCATCTCTTTTTGGTTGATGTGCAGATGAATTTGACTTGGGTTACAGTGGCCCTGAATACATTTGCCATCTGTGCGCGCCCTCCAGGCATAGTCTGATGCGTCTGTGGTTATGGTCTAGGCGGTGCGGGGTTGAGTAAATGGCAGTCCCTTGTTGTGGTTGCATGCTTCTGCCCACCAAAGGAACTCTGTCCTTAGACAGGGTATGATAGGAATGACTGTTTCCAGGTCCTGAGAATGCTGGCACCAAAGACTTTAAGTACCACTGAAGTTTCCTCATATGTAGTCTTGCATATGGAATTAGCAGTATACGTGAGGCCATGAACCCTAGGGCTTGTAGTATTTTTCTTGCTGATAGCTGGGTTCTGGTGGCCATTTGTTTGAAGTAGTCTGTCAGACAGACTTGTTTTTCTTAAGTGAGGAATGCCATCTGGGAAGTTGTGTCCAAGCTTGCTCCCAGGAATACAATTTTTTGACTGGTAACCAGTTTTGACTTCTTTTTGTTGATGGTGTACCCAAGGAAGTGAGAAGGTTTTTTACAAATGTCAGGTGCTGCAGCAGCAATTCCTGACTGTCCACCTGAATCAGGCAGTCGTCAAAGTATGGGTAAATTTGGATATTTCTCTGCCTGCAGTATGCAATGGCTGGAGGGCACAGTTGATAAACCAAAGGGAAGTACAGAGAAATGATAATGCATAGATCCTGCCCTGAAACGTAGATACTTCCTGCATGACTCCCTTATGGGGATGTGCAGACAGGCTTCTTTTAGGTCTAGGGTGACTAAACAGGCATCCTTGGCTAGCATAGTAAGAAGCTGTTGTATGGTAAGCATTTTGAATTTTGGTACCACCAGGAAGGTGTTGAGAATTGAAAGATCAGGGATTGGGCGCCAAGAGCCCTCTTTCCTGGGTACCAGAAGAGTCTACAGTAGAAGCCTTGACCCCTCTGTTCTACTGGAACCGGCTGAATAGCTTGGATATTGAGCAGGGAAAGTACTTGATTTTGAACCTCTGTCCACCGTTTTGGAGAAAGGTCTGGAAAGCCGCTTGGGGTTGTCAGTGAATGGAAATAAAATTTGTACCCCTGGGATACAATGTTGAGGACAGTACAGTTGTGTACACTTACCATAAATGTAGATGTTAGAGTGTATTCACTGTTGCAGTCATTACATTTGGGTAATCTGCTGGCAGGTTGCCCTCAGTCGGCCTGATTAACAAATTCTTGGGTCCTGCATCGGTTGCTGTCCCTTCTTCCATGACGTCAGGTCGTCAGGGGTATAAAACATGCAGCAGATGCCATTACATCACTTTTTCTTGAACCCAGATGTCAGGTGCCCCCCAAATGGGGAGCAAAATATATAAGTAATTAAAAACACAAAAATATACCTTCAAACAAAAGCAAATACACCAAAAAGATGTATTTAAAAGTAATAAAGTAGAGATATAGTAATAGAAAAACAGGGGGCTGGAGGGAGGGTAACCAGGACTGCAACAGTGAATACATGCGAACATCTACATTTATGGTAAGTGGACACAACTGTACTATGTTCTTCGTGATTCACTGTTGCAGTCATTACATTTGGGTAGATTCCCAAAGCTATGGTTCGGAGGATGAATTTATACCACATCAGGACCAGCTATAAGGCCCTACAAAACAGCAGTGGCAAAGCCAGCTCTGGATTTAGAGAAAATTGGTAAATGATAATGCT
>NC_056734.1:551714436-551738191 GCF_019279795.1 Protopterus annectens | reverse complement strand
TTGTTCAGAAGCATCAGAGGCATGCATACAGGGACTGACCCCATTTCTGGAAGATCTCTTCCACTTTGTTCTGGTTCAGAGACCACTCGTGAGGCATCATACTGCCCTTCTGAGCTTGTCAGCTATAACGTTGTATTTTCCCGGGATGTGCGTTGCTACTAGAAAACACTGGGAAGAAATTGCCCATTGCTAAACTCTCAGAGCCTCGTGACAAAGTGGGTATGATTTGGTTCCTCCTTGTTTATGTACCAAACCACCGACATATTGTCTGACTGTATAGCAATCATCCCTAGTGTAAGAGAGTCATGGAGTGCTTGCAACACCAGAAGCAGTGCTCTCATCTCCATAATATTGATATGCAAGTGGGCCTCGTGTTCCTGCCATATACCTTGGACTGTCCTTCCCAGATAATCCCCTCCCCATCTTATCTGGGAAGCATCCGTGGTCACTATAGCAACAGTTTGCCATGGAATAAAGGGTCTCCTGATGGTCACATGGCTAGACTGGATCCACCACCATAGGTCCTTTTTGCATGACTCTGTTATTCTTATCAGGTGGGCATCGGAAGTTCTTGAAGTGACCACTGGGAGAACAGGAGCCATTGAAGTATTCTCATGTGCATTCTGGCAAGAGGAACTAGTGTTATGGTCGAAGCCACTGTCTCTAGGAGTTTCAGAACTATTTTTTCCTTTACCTTGTCCTTGGTAAGAAGGCGAAGTATTTGCTGCCTGAGGGTTGAAATTCTGTCGGCTGGAAGATGTGCCATCATGGAAACAGTGTCTAGGTTTGCGCCTATGAAGGTAATATGTTGACAGGGCAACAAGGAAGATTTTTGTAAGTTGACTGCGATGCCTAACTGAACACAAATTTCCAAAGTCATATCCCTGGATTGTTGGAGTAGATGCTTGGTGGTGGCAGTTAGGAGCCAATCATCAAGATACAGAAATGCTTGGAATCCCAGATGCCTCAAATGACACGTGACTACTGCCACGCATTTGCTGAACACTCTGGGGGCTGTAGTGAGACCAAAGGGCAGAGCTCGGAACTGATAATGACTGGCTCACAGCCAGAAGCATAAGTGACTCCTCAATGCTCTGTCCATTTTTATGTGGTTGTACGCATCTTGGAGGTCTACTGAGCACATCCAATCATCTTTCCCTAAAAAGGGAAGTATTGATTGCAGTGTCACCATTCGGAACTTTGACTTTTTGACAGATTCGTTTAACTTGCTGAGATCCAATATGGGTCTCCAGTCCCCTGTTCTTTCTGGCACCAAAAAGAATCTTGAGTTAGTTCCGAATCCTGTTTGGTCTGCAGGGACTTCTTGGATGACTCTCTTGTCCAGCGACCTTCAGATTTCTATAGTTGCTTGCTCCCTTAGATTGGGTGGACCGTTCAGGATTGTTCTGCTTTGTGGGACAGGGTGGCAAAAGTGAATGGAATATCGTCTGGATATTATGCTTCGTACCCACTTGTCTCTTGTGATAGTTTGCCAGGCTTCTGGGTACAACAACAAATGTCCCCTGACTGCCTCCAGAGTAGAGCAGGTGGGCCTCCTTTCAGGAGGGCTGATAGGAATGTCTGTGAAAGGAATCGTGGTCACCCTGGTTTTGCGGACCCCCTTTGCCTCTAGGACGGCATCTACCATTGTTACCTACCCCTCTGCCCCTGGGGAAGGATTCACCTTGTGCGTCTTGGAAAGCTCCCTGGGATCTTTTGAACCACATTTTCACATTCTTCTGACCTTTACGGTAAGGTCTTGAAGGTACGAAAAATGTACTCCAATGGCAGACAGAGTTTTCCTTTCCCGCTCTCATCTGGTGAGTGTGTCTTTTACTTTGGGTCCAAACAGTTAGGAACCATCAAAGGGGGCATTAGTAAAGGTAGACTTAAAGGGCTCCACAAAATTGCACAAGCGCATTCGGGAGTGTCTCCTCCAAGGAAAGTCCTGAACCCGCTGCATAAGATATCAGTCTCATGGTGGAGCTGACGATAGAATTTAAGGTAGATAGCTGGGAAGAGACTTCCTCATTCACCCCCACAGCTAATGAATCTTGTAGAGTATTTTATTTTAATGACGAAAAGACACGTTTCTCATATCTGTCCATCATTCGAGAATCTTTGTTCGGAGGATGAACAGATGAGGATGTCTCAGAAAGTTCCTTCTTGGTGGCTGCTGCCACCACCATAGCATCTACAGGTACACCCTTTGAGAGAAACTCTTTTCCGGTAGGGGCTGACACAAACTTGTTTGGCCTCCAAGGAACTGGCTCCATAGTGTCAGGTGACTCCCATGCCTTTTGACTGACCAAGTCCATTAGTTCATCGAAAGGCGGAGACACCCAGGAGCCTGAAGGTTGAGATCCAAAGGCCTTCAGGTACACATACTCCTCATCAGAAGAGATGATGGTTTTCCAGCCGCCTTTCTGATTTAGATCTCTAGGATATCTGCAAATGAGGTATCAGAGGACCACCATGGGGACCCTTATGACTCCTCGAGGTCAGTATCTGAGGTGACAGACTCATCAAGGGAGTCTATATGCTTCTTCTTGCAAGTTCTCTTCTGAGGGGGCTCCTCAAAAGGGTATTCTGGGGAGGCCTCGGAAAAGGGGGCGGTTCACCCAATGAAGGATCCTGAGGCTCTGGATCTCTGCTGTCCTGTGGATGGGGTGGTGCCAAGACAGGAGCCGGTGCCTTTGGGGGACGAATGTCAGTATCCCTATGTAGAGCTGTGAAGGGGGACAGCACACTCTTCATCAGCTCAAAAGCAGATCCCACCGGTTCCAAGGATGTCTCTGGCTACGAGGAGACGGAGGACATCCCCGGCTCCAGGGAGATCGGCTGTGAGGTCGATGTGGGAGCAGAGTTTACCCGAGCCAACACACCAAGAGGTAGACTCACCGAAGAAGTTCGGGCCCGAGCGTCCCCCTTGGGGCCGGCTGGAGAACTTCAGCTCCCAGACACTCTGGACAGTGCAGAGAGAGTCGGAGCAGATATCGGTTCCGTAATCTCCTAAGGGTGTCCTGGAACCGATGGTTCTACAGTAAGTGGTACCAGGCACTCTGGATCTGAGACTCCAGCTTGGCTCAGAGGAGGAACAACAGTGGATGCAAGAGTCTTGTGAGGCTCCGAGACCGGATGGGTCAAAGCCTAGAACAATTTGGCTAGTGTTGGCGACTTCAGGAAGTCTGCGCACCACCCACTTCACGTCATCATCAGATAGGCTCCTTGTGGACCTGGAGGATAGAGATGGAGAACGAGATCTCTCCAAAATGGGAGATCTCAAAGTAGGGGAGACCAGTGGAATGTTAATGGACCAGCTACGAGGTACGGTATCTTGCGGTTCTTAAGATCTTGGGGCCAAAGAACCAGGTTTGTCAATAATGATGACCTCCGCCGGTTCTGAGGGTTGTGAAGCAGAGGAGGCAGATGGTTTGGAAAGTTTGACAATTTTTCTGGAGGCTCAGACTGAGCCAGAGAGACAGGTGATGGCCTTTTGGATATTTTATCCTTCTTTGAAGAACAGCATGATGAAGAAGAAGCAGCACTCTGCACAGCTTCCTCAAAGGTTGGCTTTAAGAGTCCCTTGAGAATCAGTTTGTTTTTCCTCTCCTGTAATATGAGTGCACTGAAGGAGTGGCAGAAAGTACAATCCTCCTGTAAATTAATAGTCCCTAGACAGTATACGCGAATGACATGTCCGTCTGTAATTGACATTTTCTGTGTATATTTCTGACAGTTTTTAAAGCCCGAAGGCTTGTGCTCTTTCCCCCTAGTCTTTAGTCATGACAGAAGAAAGCTCCCAAAAGGATTACAAAGGCAACTAACTCAGAACACTGATATATAACACACACTAATCTAATAAACACTGCACATCTAAGCATAAAATAAATTAGAAAACTAACTTACTCTGACAAAAAGGCGAGCACTAGGACCTCTAACTTAAACGGACCTATACACCAAGGAAGAATGCACACGCAGACGCTAATACTACCAGCCCTCTAACTAAAACCGGCGATTCGCTCTCTAATTTAAACGAGCTAAATGACCAACTAACTAATTGCAAGAGTATACTAAACGCACCACTACCATAAACTACGGGATACAATAAGGCTTGTGAAAAAAATGATGGCCAAACAGCAGCAGCCAACAGCAGAAAGAGATACAGTAAGCTACACGCTAAATCTAACTAATTCTACAAACATTATAAATGTAAAAAAATCCTAAAATTTTAAGCTAAATGAAAAAAAGACAAACAGCCACGGCCATGAAGAGCGCATCCAACCTCGTAAAGCGTCAAATGATATCTGGAGAGTTGCACCATTGCATCATGGGATACCTACCTGCAACGAGCCAAGTTTGAGATTTCCAGCTGTGTATTCGGCCGAGTCGGCACCAAGGATCGTCTCCAAACCCATCCAAGAAAGAATGAAGGCGAGCTTGGACAATATAACATCAAATGGTACAAATTGCCATAAACAAAGGAGACTGAGTAGAGGGCCAGGGCTTTTAGCCTATCCGTATAAGACAGGTGTTTGAGACCCTGGATTTTCCTGGTCAGGAACCTCTGTGGTCTCTCCAACTGCTGCATGTGCTTGGCAAGGTACATGCCAAAGGGGGCATTGTACTCAATGGGTCTGATAAGGGAAGAGTACAGGGATGTCATGACGATATTGTTCCTGGATGAAATAACCTTACTTATGATGTGGGCCATGTAGAAAGCCTTCCGTACAACAGAGGCAACACTGTGATCAAAAGTCAGGTTCCTAGCAACCTGGGTGCCCAAGTCCGTCACTACTGACTGCGTGTTTAGTATGTTATTAATGTATAAAAGGGGATAGTGATGCATTTCTTGGCATTAAGTTTGCGGCCATGCTTCTGGCACCAGTCACTAGTTTGGAGTGAGCAAGAAAACCTCTCACTCCAGCTAAAAGCAAAGAAAACTCTAACCAGCAATCATCCAAAAATAGACTGCAGCCCCTGGTTTAATTCAAGGAACCTTGTTGTTGCTGCTTGTGAAGTAGCCACTGAGGACCTGATCGCTTTGCCCCCCCCCCCTCACTTATGCGAGCAAGGAATCCTCTCACTCCAGATAAAAGCAAAGAAAACTCTAACCAGCAATCATCCAAAAATAGACTGCAGCACCTGGTTTAACTCCAGGAACATTGTTGTTGCCGCTTGTGTAGTGTAGGTGCCAGCTTTTGGAACTACTGTTATGCCTTGTTAAAATCTGTTACAGTCAGCTAGAGTGCATACCCCAGGGGCAATAGCTGCAAACCTTCTTCCTCTTAGCCCACCCCAACCCCTTTCATTCCGTTTCACTGTTGATAATTTGTTATATGTGAAGGTATTTATCCCCTCTCAGTAGTCATAGCTTTCAGTCCCTCCTCCTCAATACTTGTTCTTCAATAAACGCCAAACAGAAGTGCAAAGTCTCCAGCTGCTTTTCTCTTTAGCTACATTGTGTGCAGCAAACAATGAGCAAAGGGGAATACAAATATAAAAGGGAATAAAATCTGCCATTGCAGACTAGTAAACAGCATGCAACTTCCACCTGCGGTGTATTCCTACATACAGTTTTTCTTGGAGAAACCTTCCAGTCCTTTAACAAGGGTGCCTGTGTGTTTACCTTATTTCCTTGGCTGTCCTTGGTAATTAGCTAGGTTTAGCAGAGTCCCTTGGATTCTCACCTGCTACTTTAAATTCCAATTGAAGGTTTCCCTCCCTTACCCCCCCCCCCCAAGTGATTGCTCAGGTACAACACAACAAAGGTTTTAAAAACCCTGGATGCTATATTTGCTCTAATTGCAGCTGAAAGCCCTCCAGGTGTAGCATCTCTAGTAAGTGATAGTATTATTTTTCTTTTTTTTAATGTTGTATTCACACTGTAAACTCACTGTTCCTGCATAGAGTAGTACAGTAATTTCTCTTTCCCGTTATTTTTTTTTTTTGCGGTATAGTTTATATTTGGATATTAGAACTTATGTTTTTTCTTACTCCCAATTTCAGTAAACCTAAATTTAGAGTTCCTCTAAATGATAGTTTAGACTACTTTATAATGTCACATACTACTAGCTTAAAAATGATTCCAATAGCCTTCAAAAATAAGGGCATGAATCTACTTTTTTAACTGTGTCTTCATGAAAGCTTTTTGTTTGTTTGTAAACTACCTACTATGTGTCTTTTTTTCCTCCCCGTTGTCTCTTTTTAAAGTATGATTGTGCTGTTCCTGATATAGTCTCTAAGAACCTACCTGGTGACAAAGGACCCCATCAAATACCTTCAACAACCTTATTTTTTTTACCTTTTAAAAAACAAAAAATTATGGTTGCAAACCCGTTTTAAAGTAATGTAAACGGGTCGAGGGTTTTAATCCTCCCCTAAAAGAGACCTTTCACCCCCCAATTTTTCTTTAAACCCTTACAAAAAATCACCCTTCCCTATTAAAAGTATCCATTTGCAAAGACGAAACAGGTGAAAATTTCCCATTTAAAAACCCCTTTGAACTTGTTTAAAAGTCAAATCCTAGCCTTTTTTTTTTTTCCCACCCCTTTAAAAAGTCTCCCATGCTAATTTGTTTACCCCTTTTCCCCTGTTTTTAATTTCCTTTTTTGTTACCATGCTAAAAAGTTTCTTTCCAAAAGCTTTTTTAATTTACCCAAATTTCCCGGTTTGGGGATTTCCCTAAAAACCCCCCCAAGGGGCCCCTTTTTCATTCATTTTAACTTTTCCCTTACCAATTAACAACCCAAATTTTTCCCCCTTTTAAAATTCCCTTAATTTATTTTCCCTTTAATTCCTTTCCAAATATAAACCTGGCCATAAACCAAACTTCCTTCCGATTATAAGCAAAAGGGGTTTTTAAGGCCCCCATTTTTTAATTTTTTGCAAACCTTTTAACCCCCTTGAAAAATTTTAAATTTTAAATTTTTTAAATTTTCTTTATTTTCCTTTTACTTTTCCTAAAACCGTTAACTAACATCTTTCCCAGATCTTTTAAATTTACCAAAGGGGGCAAATGATATGACCTAAAAAAATCCTCCCCTTTTTATGGGAAAAATTCCCCCATTCAACACTCCTTTTTTTAAAAAAGATGGGAAAATTTCCCCCAAAAAATTTGTACCCTTTACCCAAAAATTTGGGCCCTAAAAAACCCCTAACACCTTTTTGGAAAACCTTTCAACTTAGTTTTTAAAAATTGAAATTTTGTTCTTTTTCCTTTGAATTTTTTTTTTAAGAAATGGTTTTAAAAAACCTTTTAAAAAAAATTTGGGGCCAATTTTTTCCAGGAACAGGGTTTTATTCAAATTTTTAAACCTGGTTTGACTTTTCCCGCCAAGGGGTCCCACCTTCCCCCCTCAAAATTTTCAAAATTTCGGGTTTTAAAAACTTTTCCCAAAAGGGTTTTTTTGGGTAAAAGAAACCAAAAACCCCCCTTTTTTTACAGGTTTAAGGGGTTCCACTAAAAATTTTTCCTTTTGAAAAACCTTTTCCACCAGTTTTTAAACCCAACCTAAAAGAAAGAAAATCAAATTAAATTTTCAAAAAATGAATTTTAAGGGGAACTCTTGGGGCATTGCACCCAAAAGGTTTCCCAATTTTGTAACCTCTTCGGGAAATTTGGGATCAGGAAAAAACCCCCAAATCTCTTAGGGGAACTAAAGCTGAACGGTTCCTTTTAAAACCCCAGGGGAAAAGCTTTAAATTACTTAATTTCTTCCTACACCCCTTTGGGGATCCCCCACCCACCATTAAAAAACTTTCCAGGCTTTCAAAGAAACCCAAAGGCCCAAGAAAATCCATCTCGAAAAAAATTTGGTTAAATTCGAAAAAACCCCAGAAACCCCACAAAATTTAAGTGAAAAAAAGTGAAACCCCTTTTACCAAAATTTTCCCCGGGGACTCAAATAAACCAAAAGGGTTCTGGAAACAAATTATTGGGCCTCAAAAAAAATTTTGGGAAAAGCGAGCTATGTTTTTAAGGCCACCCCCCAAATCGGGGCCCCAGGGTTTATTTAAAGAAAAAAAACCCCAAACCCCCCCCAAAGTCCCCAAAAAACAAAAAATTTTTGGCCCAAAAAATCCAAAACTGGTGCACCAAAAATTCTGAAATTCAAAAAAGGAGCTTTTAAAACTTCCATTTCCCTTCCAAAAAGAAAAAAAATTTTTAAGGCAATTAAAAAATTTCCCCAAATCCCCTTAAAAGGGTTTAAAAACTCTAAGCAACCCTATTTTCCCTTGTCAGGGGAAAACTCCAAAAATTTCTCCCCTCAATATAATATTTTAAAACCTAAAAGGGTTTTCGACCTTTCAAGATTATTGACTTTCCCAAAAACCAAACCTTCTAGTTTTCCCCTTCTCATGTCCCTAAAAAGTGAAACCCCAGTTTCTTTAAAACCCAAACCCTGTCCTAATGCACCCTTACCTTTTTTTATAAAAGTTCCGTATTTGGAGTTTAAAAAAAAAGCCTTTGTAACCTAAACCCATTTTTCCTTAAATGGGGTTCCTTTAAAAGGGCTTTGGGCCCGATTTTTAAAAGCCCTTTAAATTAAAATTGAAAATTTTGCAAATTCACACCCCACCCCCACATTTTGAACTTCATAAAAGGGGTTTTTAAAATTAAACCTGGTTTCACAACTTTTCAAACCCAATAACCCCTTTTTTAAAAAAAAAGTTTAAAATTTCACATAAATCCAAAAGGCTTTCCAGACCCAACTACCAAACTACTAGGTATCACCAAGAAAGTACAGTTTTGTACCTACCATAAATGTAGATGTTAGTGTTTTCACTGCTGCAGTCATTACATTTGGGGTTATCCGGGTCAGGCGGTCCCACAGTCGGCCGAGTTCCAAAGTCTTGGTCGGCGGTTGTTTCCCCTTTTTCCCCTGATGTCAGTGAGGGTATATAAGATGCCCAACGCCATTTTCTTCAGTTTTCTTGCCCCAGATGCCCCCAAAAGGTAGGCAATAATTCAATAAAACATACAAAAAAAACAAAATTTCAGTTACCAGCAAATACCCCCATAGGTGAAAAGGGGAAAAAAAGAAGGGGGAGGGAAACCGGGACGGCATTTACACTCGAACATCTACATTTATGGTAGGTACAAAACTGTACTATGTTCATCGTTCACTGCTGCAGTCATTACACTTGGGTGAATCCCAAAGCTGGGTGGGTGGCTGGTTCTATAAGGATTGGGGTGGCTATAAGGCCCTGCGACTGCAGTGGCAAAGCCGCTCTGGATTTAGAGTAAAGAGGCAAGGGAATGCTTGGTAAGGTTGCAGAACTCCAAGTTGCGTTTCCCAAAATTTTTTAGGTACTCCTCTGGGGGGAAGTTGAAGTGGCTGTTGCCCTGGTGGAATGGCCTAAGGGAGGCAGTTTTCCCATGTGTTTTAGAAAACATAAAATGTCCTATCCATTTTGAAATGGTCTGTTTGAAATGCCCCTTTTCCTGCAGCATATGCAAAATTTTATTTTTCCCTGAAATTTTTGTTTTGTGTATGCCCAAAAGAATGCAGAGTCTCTCCCTTTTTCGGGGTTTTTGGAAAAAAAGTTGGCAAGTGAATATTTTGGGTTTTAGAGCCACACTGATACCACCTTTGGCATAAAGTAGGGTTTGTTCTTAAAGAACCCTGTCTGTAAAAATGATGAAAGGTTCCACTGCCATTAGTGCCTGTAAAAAACTCTTGCTGGGGTTATTGCCGGGAGCAGAG
This sequence comes from Protopterus annectens, assembly GCF_019279795.1. Lineage (NCBI taxonomy): Eukaryota > Metazoa > Chordata > Ceratodontiformes > Protopteridae > Protopterus > Protopterus annectens. The sequence goes on along the minus strand of NC_056734.1, from coordinate 551,728,481 downwards.
CAGTTTTCCAGACATTTTTAATCTGCTGATTGCTGGCTAAAAAGGAGGAAAGTTTTTTTCCAAGAAAAATTGAGGTCCCAAGTTGGGTTGGTGCTCTCGGGCGGTCTTATGTTTTAGCCCTCTGAGGTACTGTTTTAAAAAGGATGAGAAAAAAGGGGATCTGTGTTGTAATGAGCGAGATGGCAGGGCTGGATCTTAATGGATGAAAAGGATAGGCCTTTGTCCAGCATCTCAGTTAAGTATTGAAATTCTGAAATTTTTGGGGACAAGAGGGTCAAGGCTTTGAGCCTGGTTCCAGGCACAGAATCTCTTCCATTTTCTGAATAGGTTTCCTGGTGCTAGGCCCCCTGGCCTCCAAAATGACATCCATAACAGCTTTGGAAGAGGTGTTGCTGCTTGACTAAGGAATCTGCCATGCAGCCAGGTTTAAGGTTTTGAGCTGGCTGTGCGGGATCTGATTGTTTTGTTGAGTCAGAAGGGGTTTGGGTAAAATCCAGGGGGCCTTGAGTTTCTTTAAGATTGGGTACCAGTGCTGGCCAGCGGGGCAATCAGGATCATTTTGGCTTTTCTTGTCTGGCTTTTAGGGGTACCTTTGAAAGGAGAGGCAGTGGTGGGGAAAGGGATAAACTTTTAGGTTTTCCAGCTGAAAGGGGCATCCACTTTCCATGCTTGTGTGTTAAGTCCTTGTGCAGAATTTGTAGTTGGCAATTCAGTGGGGGGGCAAAAGATCTATGTCTGGGCCCCCATTTTTGTTATCATGCTGAATACTTGTGGATTTAATTTCCATTGTGAGGATCCATGATGTTTCTGCTTTTTCCAGAGTATTTTTCTTTCCTGGCAGGAATTGTGCTTGCAGATGAACTTGATAGGGTTTGAGCTGTGTTCCACAAAGGGCATGGCTTGCTGCAAGGGATAAGAATGAGTGCCCCTTGCTTGTTTATGTACCACATAACTGTGGTGTTGTCTGTCTTTTTAGTAGTTGTCCTGGATGCAGAAGGTCCTTGAAAGCTGTTAGGGCATTTTAACAGCATCTCTTTTGATTGATGTGAAGATGCATTTGGTCTGGTTGCCCCGAATACATTTTCCTGCCATGTGTGCTCCCCCAATCCCGCATCTGTTGTTAGTGTCTGCCTGGCTGTGGGTAGAGTGAAAGGCTGTCCCTTTTTAGGTGACATGCCTGTGCCCACCATCGAAACTCCTTTTTAGGCAGGGGGAAAAAGTGGTATTACTGTTTTCCCAAAATGTGACAGTGTTGAGTCCAAACACTTTTTGGTACCATTGTAATTTTCATATGCAGTCTGGCATATGGATTTAGTATGCAGGATGCCATGAACCCCCAAGGGCCCGCAGAAATTTTCTTGCAGGGGGTTGGGTTTTTTTGCCATCAATTGAAAGTATGAGTCTTTGCTTGTCTGGGGTGAGATAAGTTCTTTTTTAAGCTGGCACCCAGGAATATTATCTCTTGTGAGGGCACTAGTTTTGACTTTTTTGTTTTCTGTGTACCCCAGGCAAATTAGCAATCTTTTACAAATGCCAGATGCTTTAGAAGAATGTCCTTGCTCTCTGCTTGAATAAGGCAGTCGTCCAAGTATGGATATATTTGAATTCCTTTTTTTCTGCAAAAAGCAATCACTGGTGCCGGGCATTTTTTGAAGACCCTGGGAAAGGTGGATAAGCCAAAGGGCAGTGCAGAGAATTGGTTGCATTGGCTATGAATCTGAGGGATCTTCTGCAATTTTGTCTGATAGGGACATGCAGGTATGCCTCTTTTAGGTCCAAAGTAACCCAAACCTTCTTGCCCAGCATGGGAAGAAGCTGCTGAGTCAACATTTTGAATTTGAACATCCAGGTAAGTATTTAGAGTGAAAGGTCCAGTATGGGTCTCCAGGCTTTGTCCTTTCTGGGGACCAAGAAAAGTCTTGAGTAAAATCCTTGTCCTTGTTCCTGTTGTGGACTTTTTGCTCTCATGTCCATGAGGGCTGTAATTTGTTTTGTGCCTCTGCCCATTGATTTGGGGGCAGGTCTGGCATTCCTTTTGGAAGGTGAAAGTGGAACCTGTAACCTTGAGACACAATATTCAGAACCCATTTGTCTTGGGTGATTGCCAATTTTTGAAAAAAATGCTAGTTTTCCCCTAAGGAGCTCCAAAAGGAAGTGCTTGGCATTTGAAGGGGGAAATCATTGGGACTGTTTCCTTAAGGTTGTGACTTTTCTTCCCTCCTTTTGGGGAAGCACCACTGTGTGGTTTTAAGATTGGGGCTGAGATCTGCCTCTTGGGCGTCTGTATCTGCCTCTATAGTTTTGTCTGACACTGGAAAGGACCAATTTTTGGAGGGCCAATTTCTGCTAAATCTAGGTGGCTGTCCTTCACTGTTTGCATAGATTTTGCCTTATCCTCCATTTTCTTTAATACCTCTACTGCCTTAACATCAAATAAAATATCCTGCTGTAAAGGGGCATCCAATAATTTTGCCTTAACATGATCAGGTAAACCTTGTTCTTTTAACCAAGCATGCCTTAAAAAACCTGTAACCCGCTCTACAAAAGCCTCTAATGAATCAAAACCACATTGCAGAGTATGTTTTCCCACTTGTTCAGCTGCATGCAATAAATCCTGCATTTCCATAGTCAGGATTCTGAGCTTGTAAGCATTTTCTGTTTTAAAAATATTGTTGGTATTTAAGCATGTGAAACTGGCAATTTAAAGCCCCTTTCTGCTAAAGTTGCAGAAGTGTAAACTTTCTTCCCCATCTTCTAATGCTCTAGAATCCCTGTCAGAGGGAACTGGATTTTTGCGTGGAAGCCTTTTCCCCCCTTTTGGGGCCCTGGGAAATAGTTTCTGGGTCAGCAACAGGGTTTTATAAAGAAAATTTTTGAGAGTCAGGGACTCTGTAGTACCTTCTTTGACTGAGCAGGGGCAAAGAATCAGGATTTAAACTGGATTCAGAGAACACATCATCCACAAATCTAACACTGGGGAATAGCAAGGGGGCCCGTGCTGAGGCAATAAAAAAAAGCCTTTTCTTGGGTTCTGAGTAATCCTGGCCCTTTCCCCAAAGGAAATGCTCCCTCATGGTATGTAAAGTTTCCCCAAAAAAGTAATCCTCAGGAGGGAGGCTGAAGGGATTCTTCAGCATCAGAGTCCTCATAGGGGTAAAGAGTATCCCTGGTCTGAAGAGGAATGAAGAAATGGAAACCTGGTCAGAGGAATCATAGCTGTATCCTGCCTAGGCCTTTTTTCGGAGGGGGTGGGAACCCTGATCAGAGTAATTGGTCTTGGCCATTTTAGCATCTGTTTTTAGGCATGGAGGCCTGTCCAGGTGAATGCTGTACTTCTTTGTCTTTAATGGGTTTGACTTGGCTGTAGATTTAATGGTAAGGGGAAGGTCTGAAAAAACCCCAGAAGCCGATGCCTGCTCAGGGGTCGGACCCATCTGAGGGGGTTTGTTTCCCTGGCCCAATACCTTGAGTTTCCAGAGGCCAGTCTCCACATGGGAGTCGGGGGCCCCGTGGCTCTGAGGTAGCGGGTGTCAGGGGCTGTGGGCCTCACTGAGAACCGGGGACTGGCCTAGAAGAGGCTTCACCCCTTTTGGGCCTCGGGTGCCTGTCCTTATCCTTGTCTTTGCGTTTTTTGGTTTTGTCGGGGTTTTTCCCGGCATGGTATAATTGAACCCGCCAAAGTAATGCAGCAAAATCAAACCGGCGTTTTAAAGGGTTGTTAAATCTAGCACAAAACCGACAACTAGTGACGGTGGTCGGGCCTAAGGAATACAGTAAGAATGAAAATCCTTATGAGGTATTTGCTTCCCACAAGAAATACAATTATTAACTTTTTCTGACATCGGTCTGAGGCAAGAAAAAGTTTCCCCCAAAGGGTATTAGCTTTATTGAAGACTTGGTTCTGAAATTTTGAAAATCTCAGGAGTTGACCGCACTTGGAACTGCTTTTTCTTGGGGACCCCGGCAAGAAAGACTGAAAAAATGGCGGCTGCATCTTATATACCCTGGCGCACTGGCAGGGAAGAAAAGGCAACCGCGGGGCCAAAAACTTTGGGAAATCTGGCCCATTTGGACCCCCTGGGGAGGATAACCCAAGTGTAATGACTGCAGCAGTGAAACCGATGAACATCTAAAAAAACACAACCTTAAAAAATAAAATGGATACTTTTTAAATTTAAACAGTGTACCTATTGTAAATATTTTCTAAAAATTTTTGATCTGTTAAGAAATTAAGTTTAACATTCAAGCAGGGAGCAATACTTTTAGTATATTGGGAAGGGGGACAAAATGTATTCATTTTACAAAAACACAAAAAAAGTTTAAAAATTGCAAATAGTTTTTTCAGAGATGAAAGATTTTAACAAACTTTTATATAAACAAACTTTGGGGTGAAACAATTTTTGTTTTTTAAATTTGAAAATATTTGTATTTCTGGGGGAAAATATTTGAAAGATGTGAAAAAAGGATCTTTCTTAAAAGCATTTTACCCCCCGTTTAAATGAAGTTTTTTTTTAAAAAAATTCACATTTTACATACCTGTATTAAGTGATTTTATTGTAATTTTGCAAAATTTTGAAAGGGGTGTTTCCACTTTAAAAACTGAAGCATTTTTTTTGATTTTTTAATTACTATTTTTTAAAGCTTGTTCTGATGAGTCTTTTTGCCTAATGAAGCATGTTACCCGGGACCCCCCCAAAAAGGATGGTTGTGATAGGAAAAAAGTACAGTTCATGACCATCTTTATGAAATTTTCCTGCCCCTTTCCCGGATGAAAAAAAAAAAAAGGGAGTAGCAATATATTAAATTCCCCATAGGGTTTTCTGAAGCTGTAATATGAACCAATGGGGTTTAATGTCAGACGAATGTAAAGTCAACCTTTCTGCATGGTGGCAAAAAAATATGGGGGGATGTGGGGCATCCCCTTTTTTGCCTGTTTTGTCGGTCCGGGTGTCCCATGTACAGGCATAAGCTCATGGCCAACTTTCACCTGGGGGAAAACAACCCCCATAAAAGAAACCAAACCCGTAGAAAATTGATCCCTTTAAGATGGAGAGTACCCCGAAACATGTGTAATGTTTTCCCCAAACTGGAGTGGAAAGAGAAAAGGGAAAGGGAATTTGTTTTGGGCAAAAAATTCTGTCTGGAAACTTTTTTAGGGGGGGCTTGCTCAGAGTCAATTGCTGAGGTCTTTACCAGACTTTTTCCCAGTTGGGGCCATGATGGCCTTTAACAAACAATTTAAAAGGCCCCCTTTTTTTTTTTGGGAAAAAAGGGGAAATTTTTTTTTGGTAACCCCAAATCCCCAAGATTGTCTTTAATACCTCTACTGCCTTAACATCAAATAAAATATCCTGCTGTAAAGGGGCATCCAATAATTTTGCCTTAACATGATCAGGTAAACCTTGTTCTTTTAACCAAGCATGCCTTCAGACACAGATCCTGTAACTGCTGCTCTACAAGAAGCCTCTAATGAATCAAAACCACACTGCAGAGTATGTTTTCCCACTTGTTCAGCTGCATGCAATAAATCCTGCATTTCCTTATAGTCAGGATGTTCTGAGCTTGTAAGCATTTTCTGTTTTGACATTAAATATTGTTGGTATTTAAGCATGTGAAACTGGCAATTTAAAGCCCTTACTGCTAAAGTTGCAGAAGTGTAAACTTTCTTCCCCCATCTGTCTAATGCTCTAGAATCCCTGTCAGAGGGAACTGGATTTTTAGCTGTGGAAGCCTTTACCCCTTTGGGACCCTGGGAAATAGTTTCTGGGTCAGCAACAGGGTTTTTATAAAGATATTTGTGAGAGTCAGGGACTCTGTAGTACCTGCCTGGCTTGACTGCAGCAGGGGGCAAAGAATCAGGATTTAAACTGGATTTAGAGAACACATCATCCACAATATCTAACACTGGTGGAATAGCTAGGGGCCTGTGCTGAGGCAATAAAAGGAAGTATCTGAGCCTTTTCTTGGATTCTGAGTAATCCTGGCCTTCCCAATGGAAATGCTCCCTCGTGGTATGTAAAGTTTCCCCAAAAGAGTAATTCTCAGGAGGAGAGGCTGAAGGAATTGATTCTTCAGCATCAGAGTCCTCATAGGGGGGTAAAGAGTATCCCTGGTCTGAAGAGGAATCAGAAGAAATGGAAACCTGGTCAGAGGAATCATAGACTGTATCCTGCCTAAGCCTTTTATCTGGAGGGGGATGGGAACCCCTGATCAGAGTAATTAGGTCTTCGGCCATTTTAAGCATCTGTTTTTTAGGCATGGAGGCCTGTCCAGGTGAATGCTGTACTTGCTTCTTTGTCTTTAATGGAGTTTCGGACTTGGCTGTAGATTTAATGGTAAGTTGTGAAGGTCTGAAAACACCCCCAGAAGCCGATGCCTGCTCAGCGGCTCTGGACCCATCTGAGGGGTTAGTTTCCGTAGGCCCAATACCTTGAGTTTCCAGAGGCCCAGACATCTCCACATGGGAGTCTGAGGCGGCCTGTGGCTCTGAGGTAGCGGGTGTCAGAGGCTGTGAAAGCGCCTCACTGAGAACCGGTGACTGGCCTAGAAGAGGCTTCATCGTCAGTTTTGGGCCTCTGATGCCTGTCCTTATCCTTGTCTTTGCGTTTTTTTTGTGTATTCCGGTCGATGGTTGTTCCGACGGCATGGTATAATTGAACCTTCGGCCAAAGTAATGGCGAGCAAAGTCAAACCGACGTTTAATAGTGCGCTTGTTAAATCTAGCACAAAACCGACAACTAGTGACGTCGTGGTCTGGGCCTAGGCATGGAATACAGTAAGAATGAAAATCCTTATGAGGTATTTGCTTCCCACAAGAAATACAATTATTAACTTTTACTGACATCGGTCTGAGGCAAGAAAAAGTTTCCCCAACTGGGTATTTAGCTTTATTGAAGACTTCGGTTCTGAAATTCGAATTGAAAATCTCAGGAGTCGGCCGACCGGCACTTGTGAACTGCTTTTGCTTCGGGCACCGCGTGGCAAGAAAGACTGGAAAAAATGGCGTCGGTTGCATCTTATATACCCCTGGCGCACTGACGTCAGGGAAGAAGCGACAGCAACCGACGCCGGACAAAGACTTTTGAACTCTGGCCGATTGCGGGACCGCCTGACGGCAGGATAACCCAAGTGTAATGACTGCAGCAGTGAAACAAGATGAACATCTAAAGAAACACAACCTTCAAAATAATAAAAATGGATACTTTTAAATGTAATCAGTGTACCTATTGTAAATATATTTATACTGATACAAACTTTTTTGATCTGTTAGAGAAATTAAGTTTAACATTCAAGCACATGGCAGCAGCCATACTAAGAATTTAGTATATATGGCAAGGAGGACAAAATGTGATTCATTTTACACGGGAAAACACAATCAAAAGTTTAAGAGTCGCATTAGTAGTCATGTTTCAGAGATAAAAAGAAAGATTTTAACAAACTTCTTATATAAACAAACTTGAAACTGATGAAACAATTTTTAAGTTTTTAACTTTAGAAAATATTTGTACTTCTCTAAGACGGGTGATATAACTAATATTACTGAAAGATGTGAAAATAAATGGATCTTACATCTTAAGAGCATTTTACCCTCCCAGTTTAAATGAAGTTTTTTCTTTAAACCAGAATTCACATTTTTACATACCTGTATTAAGTGATTTTATTGTAATTTTGCATTAATTTGTGAAAGGGTGTTTACATAGCTACATTTCACTTTAAATTTTAGACTGATCATGCTTGATTCTTAATTGATTTTTAATTAATTAGCTATGTATTTAAAGCTTGTTCTGATGAGTCTTTTTTTGCCTAATGAAGCAGTGTTACCTGTGAAAGTACTCTGGCCTGACAAACAGGACCGGTGGTTGTGAGTAGGCCCGAAGTAAAACAAGTACAGTTCATGACCATCTTTATGAGGAATTTGCCTTCCAGACCTACACTTGCCCTTCCTGGATGACATTAACAAAAACAAAAGGCAGTAGCAATATATTAAATTCCCTATGAGGTACTTATCTGAAGCTGTAATATGAACCAATGGGATTCAATGTCAGACTGAATGTATGAGTCAACCTTTCTGCATGGTGGCAAAAAAGATATGAGGATGGTATGTGCGGACATCCCTTTTATGCCTGATTTTGTCTGGGTCTACGAGCGATGTCCCATGTACAGGCAGTGGCTCCAAGCTCTTGTATACAGGCCACACGTTGGGTCACCTGGGCGGAATACAACCCACATATAAAGAATACTGCAACACTGAATAGAAGGACATCATCAGATCCCTTTAAGATGGAGAGTACCCAAGAAACATGTGTAATGTTTTCCCAAGCTGGAGTGGAAAGAGAAAGGCAAAGGGAAGGGGGGGGTTTGTTTGGAGTCCAAATAGACCCTGGTCTGTCTGGAAAGACCGTTTTTTGAGGTGGGGCTTGCTCAGAGTCCTAATCTGCTGAGGTCTTTTACCAGACTTTTTAGCCCTTAGTTGGAGGGGGCCATGATGGCCTTGTAACAAACATAGGCTTAGAAGGATAATTCCTTTGGAATTTTGGTACAGGGGAATCCAAGATGTGCATCAGTTCCTGGATCTCCTTACCATTCTCCTGTAAGGTTTTAAACAAGTCTGCCCACAGTAGACCCAAACAGGGCTGACCTGTCCAGAGGAGCATTCAAAAGTTTGGATTTAATGTCCTCTTGCAAAAGGTTAAAGTCTCAACCAGGTAAATTTTCTCAGGACCAAACATGTAGCAGCTGCCCTAGCTGAAGCCTCCACAGCATAATAACTACATTTTATTGAATGGCAGGCCACCTGAGAAGATGCCCCAAGCAAGGATGAAGCCAAAAAGCAAGCAAAAAATTTTGGAAAGTTGAGACGAGTTCCAAGGTGTATTTAGTCACGTGTGTTTGACAATTGATAGCCATAAAGACATGGGTGGCAGAAGTGTATTATACTTTTGCCTAACCTCTCCATATGTCTGCTATCTTTGTCAGAAGGAAGAAGAAAGTTGGAGGGAAGTAACATTGAGGGCTTATCAGAAGCCACTGTAATGACAGAAGAGTCAGCAGAAGGGGCTTTGAAAAGAAACGTAGTCTCCAGGCACCTTGCAGAATCTGTCTGGTTTCTTGGGTGCTGCAGGCTGGGAATCAGTCCTACTGGAAGATGCAAATGCATCCAAAAATGCAGTTAAGACAGGAGGCATGGCTGAGGGACTAGAAGTATTTACCTGAAATAAATTGTAAAGAATAGTTGCGTAAAATCTTACCATAACCATAGATGTCCTCCTCTTCCATGTTGCAGTATTCATACTGTGGGATTTCTCGCCTCAGGCGACCCGACGTCGGCTCCTATACAAAAGCTTAAGCCTGGTTGCTGTAGGTGCGTGGGACATCACATGCAGGGCCATAAACCAGGGACCATAAATGTGACATCTGCAAGCAGAGACCTCAGAAGGTGAAACCCAGAAAAAGGTGTACAAAAGAACAAGTTGAGGCCAAGGAGCAAATGCCCCTGAAGGGCTGTACAGATTAGCCTGTAGGGAGTGGATAGAGAGGTCAAAAGACCAACCACCAAGTAGAGATGGAAAAAAAAGGCAGTATGGAGGGTGGGAAGTAATACTGCAATATGAAAAAGAAGGACATCTATGGTTATGGTAAGATTTTACACAACTATTCTATGTCCTTCTAGTCCCATGTTGCAGTATTCATACTGTGGGAGAGTACCACAGCTTAGGAGCGAAGGGAGGGGGCAAAGGTACAGGATTACAAGAATCCCTGCAGGACTGCTCTGGCAAATCCTGCTCTGGCCCTGGAGACCTGGTCTAGCTGGTAGTGTTTTGTGAAAGTGTGAACTGTAGACCAGGTAGCTGCTTCCATGATAGAGCATGTGTCCAATCCTCTAAGAAAGGCTTTGGGAGTAGACATGCCTCTAGTGGAATGAGCCCTAACTCCATGAGACAATTGTTTGCCATGATGTGAGTAGCAGAAGAGAATGGATTTCCTGATCCAACAGGAAATGGTTTGTTTGGAGACTGCCTTACTCAGAGCACTGGGGTGGAAGGAGATGAAGAGTTGATCAGATCTTCTGATGGACTTAGTTTTGACTAAGTAGAATCTCAGTTGTCTGTGCACATCTAGGGAGTGAAGAATCCTCTCTGCGGTATTAGTTGGAGAGGGGAAGAAGATAGGTAAGTGAATGGACTGGGGTTTAAGGATAGTTCGTTCACCACTTTGGGCATGAAGGAAGAGTTTGTGCACAAGGTCACCCTGTCATTGTGGAAGGTGGTGTAAGGAGGAAAGGCCATGAGGCCCTGTAATTCAGACATTCTTCTAGCGGAGGCAATGGCCACTAAAATTAGAAGTTATGTACTTACCATAACGTTCCAGGTGAGGTGTTCATCTCGCCTTTGTTCTTACACACGGGTTCGGAGCCGATCCTCTGCTCAGAGTCGGCCGCATCACAAAGCTCTGCAACTTAGAGAAGCTCGAGACCAGACTATATCCCATAATCCTCCTTGCTATCCCTCAGATCTAGTTTGCAAGAAACCAGACCGCTAATAGTCAACTTGGTCAAAGACCTTCACATTCACACGGCTATCCAGGAACACCTTCTGTCTATAATATCTAATGCCTACGGGAGGTGAACTATATCCCACTGGGGACACAGAGCAATGAACCCAAGAAAAGGGAAAAATCCTGACCAGACTCTAATCTTACCCGTTCTTCCATAACGTGTGGGGAGGGAAAGGGAGGGAATGTAAGAACAAAGGCGAGATGAACACCTCACATGGAACGTTATGGTAAGTACATAACTTCTAAATGTGAAAGTGTTCAATCTCGCCGTTTGTTCTTACACACGGGTAGCGTCCCTAGCTCCGTCACCCTGGGTGACTCATGGAAGAATGTTCCTTAGCACAGTGGAACCAAAGGATGTCCTGTCCTTAGAAGCTCTGTCCACTTTATGAGTGATAAATGTATGAGGTTTAGCCCACATTGCTGCTGCACAAATCATGTCCAATGGTAAGCGAGCTGCATGAGCTAAGGAAGTGGAAACGGCCCTAGTAGAATGGGCCTTAGGCTTGAAAGGTAGTGGCTGATTCGAAATAGAATACACAAACCCTATACAACCAGAAAGCCATTTCGATAAGGTACGTTTCGTGACTGCCATACCCTTTTTGTTGTCTGCAAACGAAACGAATAGCTGATCTGACTTTCTATGATCTTTTGTCCTGTCCAAGTAAAATCTCAGTTGCCTATGCACATCCAACTTGTGCAGCATATATTCCAATTTGTTTGAATGATTCTTGAAAAACGTGGGGAGCTCTATGGATTGGTTGATATTTAGGACAGAACATACCTTGGGGAGGAATGACGGGTTTGTGCGCAAGGAAACCCTATCTGGGTGGAAGATCAAGTACGGTGGCCTGACTGATAATGCTTGTAATTCTGAGACTCTTCGAGCTGAAGTGACAGCAACAAGAAATAGTGTCTTCCACGACAAGAACTTTAGGAGGCAGGATGAAGCTGGTTCGAAGGGCGGTAACATCAGTTGCGACAACAATTTCAAATTCCATAGGAAAAAGGGCTCCCAAATGGGTGGACGAAGGTGGAAAGTTCCCTTCATAAAAGCCTTGCAAAGCCTGTGAGACATAATAGAAGAGTCCCCTTCACCAACATGAAAGTTAGATATGGCCGCCAACTGTACTCTTAAGGTGGAAGTAGAAGCCCCTTCGTGAAAGAGTATTGATAAGAATTCCAGAACTTTGTGAAGTGGAGCTACCAAGGGATCTATGTGTTGACCTGACGCCCAACATACAAAGCGTTTCCATTTGCTCCTGTAAAGCTTTCTGGTGGAGGCTTTATGAGAGACAACCAGAATGTGCTGAACCGCAGGAGAGAGAAGCTCTGACCTGGCTAGACAGGGAAGCGGAGCAGCCAAGCTGTCAGTTTGAGGGATTGAAGGGATGGGTGAGGAACTCCCGACGAATGAGTCAATAGATCCGGCACTGGATCCAGAATCCAAGTTTCCTCCCTTTGATGGGCTCGAAGAAAGGGGAACCATATCTGCTGAGGCCAGAATGGCGCTATGAGGATTATCATCCTTTCCAGGTTCCTGGCTTTCTGTAGAAATTTGGGAATCAACGGGGCAGGAGGGAATGCATACAGGAGACCCGGGGGCCAATCGTGCATGAGAGCGTCCTGGGAATACCCCCTGGAGCGGGTAGAAGGGCAAAGTAGCTTCTGCATTTGGCATTCAACGGGGATGCAAACAGATCACAGCAAGGCTGGCCCCATCTGCGGAAGATCCTTTCCGCCACTTGCGGTTTGAGGGACCACTTGTGAGGTAACAGGATGGCTCTGCTCAACCTGTCCGCAATGACGTTGGATGACCCCGGGATGTGCGTTGCCACTAGAAAGCGACCCGTGGACTCTGCCCATTGCCAAATTTTCATGGCCTCTCTGCATAACGGGTAAGACCTGGTTCCGCCTTGTTTGTTTATGTACCAGACCACAGACATGTTGTCCGTCTGAACTGCCACTGTTCCCAGAGGTAAGAGAGCTTGGAAGTGTTGCAACGCTAGAAACACCGCCCTCAACTCCAGAACACTGATGTGCAGGTTGTACTCCAGATTGGACCATTCCCCTTGGACCGTTCTTCCCTGAAAAAGTCCCCCCCCACCCTATCAGAGAAGTGTCCGTGGTTATTGTGGCAGTCGGTTTGGGTAGGACAAATGGGCGACTCATTGTGAGATCCTGACTGTTCACCCACCATGAAAGATCTCGTGTGCAAGAGTCTGTTATTAGTATCTCGTGTGATAAGGGTAGCTGCTGGAATGACCATTGCGCGAAAAGCAGCCATTGGAGGACCCTCGTGTGCAATCTGCCCATTGAACTGCAATCAGAGACGCTGCCATCAGTCCCAGAACCTTTAACACTAGTATGGCCGGGGCTTTCCTGTTCTGAAGAAGAAGCAGAACCTGTTCTTTGAGGGCTGATGCTCTTAGTGGAGGAAGCAGTGTTAACCTTGTATCTAGATCTGCCCCGATAAATGAGATATGCTGTGAGGGCGATAAGGCAGATTTTTCGACATTGATTGAAATTCCTAAATGGGAACAAAGGTCGACTGTGTAGTCTCTGGCTTGTACAAGACAATGCTTGGTGGTGGCGGTGAGGAGCCAGTCGTCCAGATACGGAAACACTCGGAATCCTTGTCGTCTCAAGTGAGACGCCACTACTGCCATGCATTTGGTGAACACCCTGGGGGCTGAGGTGAGACCAAAGGGGAGAGCTCGAAACTGAAAATGACTGGCTCCCAGCCGGAAGCGCAGGTAATCTCTGGACGGCCTGGCCATTTTGATGTGGTAGTACACGTCCTTGAGAACTATCGAGCACATCCAATCGTCCTTCTGTAAGAAGGGAAGGATCGACTGAAGCGTGACCATCCGGAACTTTTCCTTCCTTACGAAGGTGTTGAGTCTGGTGAGATCCAAAATCGGTCTCCAGTCCCCTGTCTTTTTTGGAACTAAAAAGAACCTTGGAGTAAATTCCGGATCCTCTTTGGTCCGCCGGGACTGGCTGGATGACTTTTTGAGCAGCTTTGAAATTTCTACAGTTGCTGGATCTCGCAGATGGGGTGGCAAATCTGGAAATCTCTTTTGTTGAGGTGGGGTGGACGTAAAGGGAATTTTGTATCCTCCGGTTACTATGCTTTTTACCCAAGAATCCGAGGTAAGATTTAGCCAGGCCTGTGGGTATAAAGCCAAGTGACCCCCGACTGCCTCCAGAGCAGAACAGTCGGGCCTCCACTCAGGAGTGCTGGAAGGGCTTCCCAGGGACGGTATCCCTGTCACCCTGATTTTGCAGACCCCCTCTGTCACCGGGGCGGCGTCTTCCATTTCTTCCCCCTCCTCTGCCTCTGGAGGGGGTATCACTCTGTGTGGCTTGGAAAGATCCCAGAGTCTTACGGAACCACATTTTTCCGCTTTGTTGCCCTATGGGGAACGGTCTAGTTGGAGAGGAAAAACGGACCCCAACAGCAGACAGGGTCTTCCCTTCTTGCTCAC